>NC_139982.1:20771253-20808753 GCF_963993115.1 Abramis brama | reverse complement strand
TGTTATGGATGGACATTCTTTCTTTTCAATTAATGAAGTTCAACTTCCAGGATGTGGCTATATTTGAAGGGGTTCCACGACCATATTAATAATGTAATCATCTTGTTTTTGTCTAATTTGAGTTGAATAATGCAATTAGTGCCTATCAAATGTGATTGAGTTTAATCAGCAATTTGGCGGGCAATCTAGCCAATCAGAGATCAGTGGGAGGGTCCATACTCATGACATCATCAACACTATATAAACCGTCACGGCGTGAGGGAAAAAGCAGAGTACTACTTCTAACCCTAACGCTCTCTGGCTTCCTGTACGGTATTTATGCTGTTTTGTCTTAAGCTTTCAGTATATTACAGGAAGTTTTCCGTGGTTCCGATTCGTTTAAAAAAGCTATAGAGTACTCTGATGCTCGGTCTCACAGGTTTGAGTGTTTTGTGCGCGGACAGTCCTGCTGCCGCGAAGAGTTCAGCTCTGTTGCACAGGCTTCCGACCTGTGGGCTTCCAGCACCCCGAGCAGATTAAACTGAGCATGGCGAACTTTTGCGGACCTCTCCAGTGATCCTGCAAACAAGCCCGCGCTCAGACACTCGCTGCGGGTTAGGATTCCTCCGAGACAGACGTTTCATTGCGTTGTGTACAACAGACTCGTGTAAGTGCTCGAATCATGCTTCGTGTTGTGTGTATGGTGTTTAAAAAAAAAATAAAAAATTATATAATGTCAACGTTCTTCTAACGACCTGCATTAAGTGTATTTTTTCATTGGTAACTTTGATGGCGCCCCCTATCTGATCTTTAAATTGGCTGTAATGGGGGAGTTATTTGTATATTTTTATTTAAATTTACCGTTTTTGTGGTAAATCTATTTCATTTTGAGAACTGAAAAGTAAACTGCACTGAATAAAGAGCGTTTGAAAAATACTGGAGGTGGTGTTTTGTACTTAATGTTGAATGTTTAGCTTTTTAACCCTTACGTTAAAATCTATTTTGTTTGCATGTAACGTTACACATGGTAGGCCTGCATGAACAGGCCTTTTTAATATTCAGTTTGCGGTCTTTCCTATTGGGTGTTTAACGTGTCCACCCTGTTATTACTTTATCCACCAATAATAAGTTAACAGGTTATCAAATAATTGTGTGGGTTTAAGTGGCTTTTCGACTAACTTGTTTCAAATTTCCCTCAACAGACAGTGGACCTGCTGAGGTCGACCACGTCAAATTTGAAGGATAAAATTGTTTTGTTAAAAAAACCCACACAATTTAAAATGGAGGCTCCCCATCAATTTCCCAAGTTCCAAAGAAAGGATGAATGCTTTGAGGTCATTTTTCAAACTTTAATTAGAAGGGGAAAGTAGTCAGATAACAGCGGACAATACATTGAGGGATAAGCTAAACCTTTATTATAATTGTTAAATGTAGTAATTGAAAACCTCATTAGAGAGAATCATTACTGATATACAACAATGTAAAAAATTTGGGAAATATCACAAGTGTTGTATTTATAATGAAAATGGGGTACGCAAGTATGGTTACATAAGATTTTTTTTTTTTTTTTATGGTTCAAAATGCAGTAAAATTGAATCAACTTCAATGTGCTTAGTTTAAATCATAATGACTATGACAGGTTTAAAAGTTGATGTTGGCAGTAAGATCATCTTTACTGGGGACACAAAAGGTACAGAATCCCAGGAATGACTCAAAACAAATTTGCCCATGTTGCTGGACATTCTGACTTTGCAGAAAGTAGTTGTATATTAATATTGCTTTTCATTACAAATAATAAAACTGCTAATAATTGTGAACATTGGTTTAAGAAAATTAAGTCTCATGATGTTCATGCTGTTATTTAGCACACTTTGAAACCTCTGTATCCCCTGAGACATGTTGCCAGTTTAAGGTAAGAAAAGTATTCAACTAGATGTTCTTTTAGGGTAGAACAGGGGTGTGAAACCCCGCTCCTGAGGACTAACCTTATGCAGAGTTTCTCCAACCCTTATCAAACACCAATACCTGATAAAAGTCTTCAGTTTTACACCTTTTCAATTTTGCAAAGTAAATGCTACAATGAGGGCCTGGTTTCACAGACAGGGCTTAGATTAAGCCAGGATTTGGCCTTAGTTCAATTAGGGCTTTTAAGTAGTTTTTATAAAAACACTACTGGTTTGCATCTTGAGACAAAACTGGTTTTGACATTTTAAGATATGTTAGTGCAAGTTTCTTTCAGTTAGAACTGCTCAAACATGCATTTTAGTCTGGGACTAATCTTAAGCCTTGTCTGTGAAACCGGAGGATAGAGATGTTTTACATGGAAAAAAATGTGAAATGCTGCATCACATAAAACCGAAATATTAATGACTTTGTCTTTTTTATACCTTAATAGGCCAATGTATACTGGGAGATACAACTCATAAAATCACATATCAAATTCATTTATATCATTTATATTCATTGAATATGTTTTACTTAAGTCTAAATTATATTTTTTTTAAAGTGTCAGGAAATGTTTGTTTTTTTTGCTGATCATTTTCCACTCTTCTCTGTTTAAGGGATATATGTACATATTTATATAGACCTATATAACCACCCAACTCTCTGATCCCCATGGAGGCCATTGTGTAAATCGCCCCTGTTCTTTGATACTACGGTGCATCCATTACCAATAAACATTCATTTGAAATGACTACGAGTCATTAACCCTTTTATACGTGACTTTAAAGCAGTTTTAAAGCTTATTTTGTTCGGAACTTTTAACTGCTGTTCCTCGAGTGATAACATGAGAAAGCAATAAAGGCCAAGTGAATGGTAAGCTTAGTGTCTCACGTGTGTGTGGGTTTATTTCTTTTTCTTTTCTGTATTTAAGGGGTGAAATGCACAAGCAGAATATGAAGTGTGGTAAATCAAACCAACTGCTCAATTTTAAGTGGGTAAAATAATCGAGATTATTTAAAAGTTACTTTTGTATTTGCAGTGATTTATTTGAACGAATCCATTTTTAAAATCTTTTTCATTTTTAAATTCCTTTTCAGTCATAACTTTTAAATAATTTTAAGTTCCTTTATTTTTAAATTCCTTTTCAGTCGTTATTTTTTTTATAATATCCAGTTCTTTTATTTTTAAATGCCTTTTCAGTCGTCATTTTTTAACAATTTCCAGTTCCTTTGTTTTTAAATTCCCTTTCAGTCGTCATTTTTTAATAATTTCCAGTTCCTTTGTTTTTAAATTCCTTTTCAGTCATTTTTTAATAATTTCCAGTTCCTTTGTTTTTTTTATTTCTTTTTCAGTCATGATTTTTGCATGATTCTCAGTTCCCCTCTGTGTGATTGTGTCCCTGCCTGCAGCAGCTCAGAGAGGAAGAGCTCCTCAAATACAGTCCACGAGCAGGCTAGAGGAAATTACAGACGGAACGGGATTTTTTTTGTAATAGTCGACGTATCTCATTCATTTCAAAGGGCATGTTTACAGCAAGCACACCATTTCGCTTTTTTAACACGCAAAGAGATGCTGAAGCAGGATTGAGTCGCTGCGTCGGTGAAAGGAGCTGTCCACCATGAGGTGCTGATCGGCGGCCTGGCAGAACGATGGCGACGGGGAAGTGGCTTCTGTACACGGGTCTCTGTCTGTCTCTCGTCGCCTTGTGTTTCTTGACGATCGCAATCTCATCGGATCACTGGTACGAAACAGACGCGAGGAGATACAAGGAACGTTGCCGCACTTTCTCGAACCGCAGGAGCGATCCGGGTTTCATATACATCCCCAACCACAGCCTTCCACTGCGAGCCAGCCGAGCGAACCTGGACCGATGGGAAAACCGACTGCTGCTGACTAGAAACCGGCGTCAGCTGTTCGCGATGAGCGCGGCGGATGAGTGCAGCAGACGCTACAATTCAACCAACATGGGGCTGTGGAGCAAATGCTACAGGGTGGGATTTGACCCAGACATCGAAGAGCTCATTCAGAAAGGTAAAAACATCCAACTGAGTCTTATAGGAATGTGTTGGCTGTGTTGATGCAAAGCAAATGCTACAATAACGAGAGCCTGGAAAATGCCATTTCAAGCTAGAAGACATGTCTACTAGCTTGAAATGGCATTTCCCAGGCTCACATTATTGAAGCATCTGCTTTGCAATGTACTATGCATCAGAGTAAAATGCCAATTCATTATAATCAGTTGCACAGGGCACTGTTGGATATATTAAACATAATGAGCACCTCTGAACATGAATTGTAGTTATACATTCTGTTCTCTATATGAATTGTAGTGGCTTAGATCAGTGGTCCGCAATCTTGGTTCTAGAGTACCTGAGCAATACATTTTGAATGTGTACCTACCTCATTCAATACACTTGATATATTTCATCAACTCATTAGTAGAGGCTCCAATAATTGAACATGGTCTGCTAGGGTACTCTGGGACCTGGATTGAGAACTACTTATTTAATTGCTACTTACAAGCAATACTCACTTGACCATTTGTGTAGTCTACACATCTAAATGTGACACTTGTCCATATGCACAAGCAGGCTCAGCCAACACTATCTCACAACCAATTCGTACGAATTCGTACGAATGATAAAAAGGTGGCTAATGCGTACGAATTTGTACGATTTGTCTAAACCCACGTGATGGGTAGGTTTAGGGGCCGGGTCAGGGGGTCAGTCATTCGTATGAATTCATACGAATTGTGCAATTCATAAAATATGTACGATTTTGCAAAAATCGTACGAGTGAGGTCGTATGAATTCGTACGAATTAGCCACCTCATAGAATTTGTACGTTTTCCCGTGAGATCAGGTTGGCTCAGCTCAACAGAGGACCTGGTCCACCTAACCATGAGCTTGACAACCACTAACAACTGTCTGGACCTACTTTATATCTTGGAGCTTGGGATCATACTGGGATCGGATGTAATGCTGATTCTGATTTTCTTGTTTTTCCAGGAACTATTGAGCGTTGCTCCTTTATAAGGTACTTTTACTCCTCCCCTGCAGTGACTCGAAAGGATCTTTCCTACAACATCACCAAGACTATCCAGCAAGATGATTGGCATGCCCTGCGTGAGTGGGACTTGCTCTTTTCGATCTGCATCAGTGTTATCCCGGGCCCTCCATAGTGGGAAGGGTCTCTTAGGGTCTCATTAGGAAGCATGGCATTAGTTTTCACTGTTATGCTGATGATACTCAGCTCTGTATTTCTTCACGCCCTGACGAAACTTACCAATTCACAAAATTAACAATGCATAGCTGATATAAAAAACTGGATGACTAGTAATTTCCTACTACTAAATTCTGAAAAAACAGAGATTCTAATTATTGGACAAAAAACGTCCTCACGTAATAACCTAGAATACTGTCTAACACTTAATGGCTGCTCTGTCAAGTCTTCGTCGTCGGTTAGGAACCTGGGTGTGCTCTTTGATACCAATCTTTCATTTGAAAGTCACGTTTCTAGTATCTGTAAAACCGCATTCTTCCATCTTAAAAATATATCTAAATTACGTCATATGCTCTCAATGACAAATGCAGAACAATTAGTTCATGCATTCATGACATCAAAGCTAGATTATTGTAATGCTATTATGGGTGGTTGCCCTGCACGCTTAATAAATAAACTCCAGCAGGTCCAAAACGCAGCAGCTCGAGTTCTTACCAGAACCAGGAAGTATAACCATATTAGCCCGGTTCTGTCAACACTACATTGGCTCCCTATTAAACATCGTATACATTTTAAAATATGTAGGCGGTAGATCCTTTAAAACTTTGGCGGTAGATCCTTTTCCTATCTAGCACCAAAAATTTGGAACTGTCTTCCTAACATTCTCCGGGAAGCAGACACACTCTGTCAGTTTAAATCTAAACTAAAAACACATATCTTTGACCTAGCATACACATAACACATTATCAACTTCTATAATTCAATGTATGGCTGCATAGATTAGGTCAGCCGGAACCGGGAACACTTCCAATAAATCCTGACTTACTCGTTACATCATAAGAAGAATGGCGTCTACGCTAATATTAGTTTATCCCGAGGTTTACCGCAGTCCGCCGCAGTCCACAGTTTCGCGTTTTTGAAGTTTACGCAGAGATGACAACTTTTTTCAAAAATTTTCAGCGCTTGCACCTTGGAACCTATTTCAAGGTTTGCGTTCTCGAGCCACCAGGCTCTGTTGTTGTGCGAATGAGCGGGCCGGAGCGCATTAAGGGATTTCTGTTAGAACGATGTCGTGTAAACGGCCCCTAAGTTAATAACTAATGATCTTTGAAACAGAAGTGAATCAATCAAAACTAAGTTTAGCTGGACAATAACTTTATTCTAGAGCTGCTGTAAAGCCAAAACAATCTGTTACTTTAATTTCCTATTATCACTGTAAAGCTGCTTTGAAACAATCTATATTGTTAAAAGCGCTATATAAATGAAGGTGATTTGACTTGACTTGACTGTACTTACTGGGCCCTGGATAAAGGTGCAGTCACATTAGGGACATTTCAGCGAAATCCAAAGATCCATTGTCAGTAGCACAGAGATGTATGAGGCACAGCTCACACAGAAATCACTTTCAAACCAAGCAGCTTTCTGTTGGTCAGCACGTCAAATTCTCATAATCGACTTGAACATGAGGAAATCTGCCTGATTGCAAGGAGTCTGATTGGAATGAATTGGATTTCACCCTCAAAATTTGGCTAAACCAAATGTGACTGCACCTTAAAGCTTGCCTACTCATAACAAATTAAAAGGCCCTGCAAATGAGTGTGTTTGATATAGCAGTAGTTTCAAGCAAGGGTATCCAATCCTGCTCCTGGAATTGCCACCTTCCTGTCAAGTTCAGCTGGAACAAACTAATCAATGCCTTCAGAATTACTAGAAATTCCTGCCAGGTGTGCTGGAACAGGTTGGAGCTAAACTCTAGTAGTAATCCACGAGCAGGACTGGGCATCCCCCGGTAACTTGCTATGTTCCCCTCCAGATTTGCGTCGGATGACAGCTGGGTTCATGGGCATGGCTCTATCCATCATTCTCTTTGGCTGGACCATTGGCGTTTTGGGCTGTTGCTGGCAGCAAGGCCTCATGCATTACGTTGCTGGTCTACTCTTCCTAATGGGAGGTATGTTAATTCACTGAATTGCTCCTTAATGTGTTTTAGGGTTCTCCCCTATTTTTGATTAGTAATTATGTCCCACCACAGGTACCTTCTGCATCATCTCTCTGTGCACCTGTGTGGCCGGCATCAACTTCGAACTGTCTCGCTACCCACGTTATCTGTTCAGCCTCCCGGATGATATAAGCCATGGTTATGGCTGGTCCATGTTCAGTGCCTGGGGAGGGCTGGGACTGACCCTCATAGCCGGGTTCTTCTGCACCCTGGCACCATCGATTCAGCCTCCTCCACCATCCCGTACCTCCTGTCCCAAGTCTCGCATGGAGAACGGAACGGTGTGCTAAAGCTTCACATGTTGTGACACTTGATACATTAACACAAACTTGTTCATAGACTTTGTTATGGGTATTAAAATCACAGAGGCTGTTGAAAGACGTTTTGTCCTGGAAGGTGACAAGCCATGGCTGTTGGGACTATACAAAGAGGACCTATGAAAGCACATTTGTACAGTTGTATAAAAGCTTTCATCATGACATGAGTTCAGCATGTCCTTGGTGTTTGTCCTTGTGTTCAGTAGATCGTGTTTGAATTTCGAGACAAATTCACCGTTTCAAAAATGTATGATTTACCATGGATTTCATTATGTGCTATAAATGTTTTCAATAGGGCTGCACGTTTTCAAGTTTTTCATTAACCGTTAACCGAGGCCCTTAGCGGTTAATACTCGGTTAACCATAGTGTGCGCGCCGCAACCCCGAGATAGGCGTAATTTGCGGGTGAGTCACATATCCCCACGACCCCACCACTATTTTCTAAGGTCGATATTGTATTGTCCCCACCACTTTTGAAACATCTCGCGGCAGGAATACCAATACAAATAAACAAAACATCTCCAGTTAACTAGCAGAGCATTCATTTCGTTCGTTTTTTTTTTTTTTTTTTTTTTTTGGCGATCTAGCGCTGAAATGTTTTGTTTTTTAAATCAAGTGATCAAAGTGCTCGTTGCTGCTGCGATCGAGAAGGGTCTTGTAAAACGTGCGGAGGTATTATTAATTCGTGGCCACGAAACAATTCACCTGAATACCCGTTCACACACACACACACACACCAAAAAAAGGAATAAAAAGCTGTACGAGAATAGTCGGCCTTCACTGAAGAGCTATCTTCACAGGTAAGAAAAACAGTTTAATAATTATTATTAATTCGTGGCCACGAAATAATTCACCTGAATATTCACCAATTCACAAAAAATAGGTCTTTAGCATTCACTAATTAATAGTATCAAACTGTTTTTGGCCACGTTGTAATTCGTTAAATCAAAATGAGGGAGGGAATTTGTTCAACGTGTCCACGATTTATTAAAACGAGGGAACAAATAAGTCGTCGTATAATTATTTAGATCAGTGGACAGGGCGCAAGAACAAACAGTGAGAGAGCCCCGGCCGCGCGCGCGCACTCTCACCGCCTTCAAACAACACGAGCGCTGTATTGCTCTCTCTCCCTCGCGCATATCAACACAATAGTAAAAGGTCGGAAGACCGATTGTGTTTTATAGATTAGTAGTTTGTTCAGATAAAGTGTTTGATTAGCAAGTACATGTTTAGGAAATGCATAATACAAATTGTATGGGTTAATGTAACGGTAAACGGACTCTGCGGGTAAAACTGTTGTGATGAAATTGCGCATGCTCGAGGTAAAACTGCTGGGGTAAAGCTGTGGCTCTGCGGCTCTGCAGACAGATATTATTGTGCTGCCATCAGTGGCGCGGATACTATGTTTGTTTCTGGCTCGCGCACGCTCGCGCACAGCCTTCACTCTCGCACAGCCTTCACTCTCGGACGCGCGCTTTCTTTGCCCGCTTCATATTAGAAAACTGGTCTAGCGGTCTCTGGTGGTGCAAAAATGTATTACAACTAAATTCAGTGCACGCCATTGACGCCACTTAACCGAGCAAAATGTTTCACTCGGTTACGCAATTTTTAACGGTTAATCGGTTAATCGGTTAACCATGGACACCCCTAGTTTTCAATGTCAATAATTTCATCATTGGACAATAAAATGCCTCATGTAAGAAAACAATTCTACTGTTTCTACATCAGAAAAAAAGAGAATCAAACAGAGGCACTGAATACTCAATTTTATTTAAGATTTCATTGTTCCAGACCAGCAGAAAAGGGGGTCAATTCTTCTCTTTTAGCGCTTTATTTTGCATTAAATGATTTCAGCAGCATGTTAAACCCAAATGTCGAACTACATTGATTTTTTTCCTGAAAGAATGAGTGATTGTGTTTGATAAATACTGTTTAGTATGGCCACACAGATGAGAAAGAAAAGAGTAGAACTCATTTGAAGGCATTGGAATGGGGGCATGTTAGTGTGTGCCTGTCTTTTTGCCTTCAAAACTCGTATTATCTGCAATCATGCCTTGATGTGTCTCCCTTTAATTACCATCACCATCCTTCCCAAGGTTCCAGACTCGATTCCTGATTCATACCTTGTATGAATGGCTTATTCTATAGGCAAGCCAAAAAACACTTCCACAGAGGTCTTGCTCACCTTTCTTCATGGGAATGAAGTTACTGCAGACATCCTGTAGCAGCATGTCAGGTCTCACATCACCATCCTTGCCCTAAGACGCTTTAGACAAACCCCCTGAATACAAAATGGGTTCCTCCCTAAGATATAGAAGGTTCCACTCTGTCATTAATGAAGTCCCTTCCAAAGAGGACCAGGGTCTTGACTCTACAAATGCCCTCAAACATCTTACCCGTTGCTCTGTAAACATTAAGCGTGTAAGAAGCAGAGAGCATTACATAGACTTATCTTAAAATAATCCGCTTCCGTTTCCTTTGAGTGGTGGTGAGACCTAACATACGGGAAGTGTAAAGATTCACAGTATTAAATTTCAGTCTGTACCTTGGGTGAAGGAGTGAGGCCAATCAGACATGTTATTCACTTAAGCACATTCCGTTTAGCCATTATTAGTCACATGTACACATCAGTGCTCATGGTGTTCTCTGCACATTTCAATGTCAGCCTCTCTCCCCCCCCCCCTCAGAATCATATGTGAAGGTGTGTGTGTATGTGTTAGGACCCTCAGTGTCTGCCAGGCACCTTCATTCAAATCATTACCCTGCACATAATACAGAGACGCATGTGTGCCTTCCAAAAAAAGTGACAGCAGACAAACAAATCCTGATGGGAAAGGGATGGAGAGGGAAAGGGTAGAAAGACGAGAGCTTATGTTACGTTATTAATGGAAGGGGTATATTTGCAGTTTCATGTTTGTAATGCAGTTAAATTAAGGGTTGTCTTTAGTGACGGTCGATACCGGCACTCTGTAGGATGTCTGTGGCCGTCTGTGCTGGGGGTCTGAAGGCTGTCTGAAAGCCTGGAGGGGGGGAGTGGAACTGACTTGGGGCGAGTGTGGGCGGGGGGAGGTAGGGGGCCCAGGCGGCTCTGTGTAAGGAGAGGTGGGCCGCCGCGTCCAGGAGGCCAGTGTGAGGGGGCTGTGGGAGTGCGCTGGAGCTGGGCGGTCCGTCCATCTCTGTGAGCGCCTGCAGTGACTTGAGCCAGTGTGGCGGATTGTCATCCTGGAGACAGTCCAAACTGTTGCCTGTGGATGCTGGGATACCTGGAGTTTGAAAATGGACACGATTTAGCACTGTTACCAGCGAAGCTTTTATCCGTAACTAGTTTATAAAACACGAACCGCACCTGTGATGATGGCGGGGTCCATCCAACTGGCCGCACTGTCCCAGCTGAGGCTGTGCGAGACTCCAGCTGGGCCTACCGGCACCCCGATGTGATTCACGCTGGAAGTAGAGGAGGAGGATGAGGAAGAGGTAGAGTTCGGGAGGCCACCGAAGTTGATGTTGATATTTGGTAGGAGTGCTCGCAGTCCGTCCTGCCACTCTTTCACATTTATGCTTTCTGTAGAGCCATTGTTTTCTGAAAGAAAAAAAAATTAATGAAACATTTTAACTTGTTGTATCCTTACACCTTGTCTACACTATATTGGTGTCACATCACTGAATATAATAGTTTTGATTTTCTTTTTACCATTTATTTTTATATTTTCAGTTTAAATATATTTAATTTAGTTTCCAAGGCACCATTTCTCATTTTCATTTAAGTTTTTCCATTTAATATTCATATTTATTTCTGCCTTATTTAAAACAAATAAAAAAAGTTAACAATTCACCCTTCGCAGGTAATTTGATTGACAGGCGATCTGACCAATCATAATCCGCCAAATCCGTCATTTTGTCCGACAAAGGCAGTCAGGAGAGTTAGTAGATCAACATCGGTGCATTCCTTCTGATGTTCATTCATGTTTATTTGATGCAATAAATTAACTAGAAGGAAGAGATGATCAGTTCATGCGCAGCTTTAACGAGGTGCTATAGAGCGATCTGTCACGACACATTAAAGAGAACGGTATTTATCGTTTAAATTTCTTTAAAAAATGACCAAATTTGAAAGTTTGACTTTGTTTTTATATCACATCTGTCAGCGCGTTGTTAGTGTCCTCTCTGCTTCGCGATGTGTTTTTCACCACGTGAGAACATATGTGCTGTAAGAGCGGCATGGCTTGTCGGACATAGCAACAGTAACTAAAGGGGGCGGGTCTTTGCGAATGGTCAATTTAAAGGCAACTCGGTGCAAAATACAACAAGAAACAAACTGGGAATGAGTTCAACAACTTGTTTCTATTTGGATCAGTGGGCTACATCTGTAGTACTCTGCTTAGACAAGGTGTTTTAATACACACACAGGTGATTCATAAAAACTGGAGTGCACAAGACAGATGCATTCCCAAACCTGATATAGGAATCCCCCCAAGGCCGGTGCTGTGGTGCTGGGCCGGCATGCTCAGGTCTAAGAAATGGCTGTGTGCAGCTGCTGCGGTGGCCGTGTGGTTCAAGTGTGTGAGGTTATTGCGGGTAGGGAGGCCCATCCAGGGGTGGCGTGCGGCCATGTGTTGGGGAAGGCTGAAGGAGTTATAGAGGCCTCTGTGCTGGAGGTGAGGAAGGCGCTGTTGGCCGTTGGGGAGGCTGGTATGATGGGAGGGGTTGGGAGAGAGGGGGGAATGCTCTTGGACTGACAGCTCTTTCTCTATGAGGTCGGCCAGAGCCTTCCGTGTGACGTCGAATGGGTCGAAGCCCAGGTCATCGTCCTGCTGCTGCTGCTTGGCTGAAGAGCCAAAACCGAAGGCCGCCTGCCAATCAGTGGAGGACGACACGGGGATAGTGTCTGCAACAAGGAAGAGAGATTGATGGGTTTACCCGATTAGCTCCACTTACACTGAAATCTTATTGTTACAAAATCCTACAACATTGCATGCGCCTACCTGAGGTGAAAAGGCTCTGTGGTTCTGGAGTCATGGGCCAGTCGGAGGCTCCCTGTGGTGAACTGGAGAAGGGGGGCAGGCTGCTGGGGATGGGGTTGGGATGTCTGAAATTGCTGTTGTCTGAGAAAAGAGACTGAGACTCCGCTGCCGCCCCTTCGAAGGGTGAGCGCGCTGCGAGTTCGGCCACGCTGATGGGCACAACGAGGCTGGATTTAGTAAGGCCAGGTGGAGGAGATGGGGACTCGCTACTGGATGTCTGCCAAACCAAATACAGACAGATGGATCAAAAAAACTAAAAAACATGATAACTATTATCAGTAATTCACTTTTTTTGCACTTACCTGTGATATATTTTCCCCGTTTCCTATACTTATGGGTTCTGATGGTTTCTCAATTGGACTGAAATGAAAACACATTGTAATAAGCACGCATAAAAAAAAGTGCCGTCATTAGATGTTGTTATCTATCAACACTATTGGCTAGGCTTCTGCAGTACAGTACCTGGTAGGCTCTAAGGCTGATGGGAAGGGTGGGAGGCCCATGTTCTGCTCTGTTCCCTGATCAGGGTCTGGTTCGTCTGGAGTCATGTGGTCTGAGTCTGTTAGGCAGTCTAAAAGAGGAGGGGACTTGCGATGCTCTGTGGTTAAACCGTTAACCATTTTCCCATAGCTCTGTAATGAGGGCCACCCTTCTTTATTGGTGCTATTTGGTCTGGGAATAAAATAATGCTAAGTTAGAAATGGGAACCAAACTTCTAAAAGAAAAGAGAAACTTGGTAACACTTTACAATAAGGTTCATTAGTTAATGTATTAGCTAACATGAACTAACAACGAGCAATACATTTTTTTTTACAGTATTTATTCATCTTTGTTAATGTTAGTTAATAAAAATGCAGCTGTTCATTGTTTGTGCATGTAAGTTCACAGTGTATTAACTAATGTTAACATATATAACATTTGATTTCCAATGTATTAGTAAATGTTGAAATTATTATTAACTAAGATTAATAAATGCTGTAGAGGTATTGTTCATTCTTAGTTCATGTTAGCTAAGGTAGTTAACTAATGTTAACTAAGGAACTTTATTGTAAAGTGTTACCAGAAACTTGTATAATAGCTGAATTATCTACACTACCATTCAAAGGTTTGAGGTCAGTAAGACATTTTTCTTTTTAAAATTAATACTTTTTGTCCGCAAAATCACATTAAACAGATCAAAAGTGACAGTGAAGACATTTATAATGTTACAAAAAAATATTTCACATAAACGCTGTTATTTAGAAATTTCTATTCATCAAAAAATATTGCAAAAATGTATCACAGGTTCCACAAACTATTAAGCAGCACAACTGTTTTCAACATTGATAATAATAAGAAATGTTTCTTGAGCAGCAGATCAGCATATTAGAATGATTTCTGAAGGATCATGCAACACTGCATAATGTAATAATACTATTACTTAAAATAATTGTATAATATTTCATACCAACCCCAAACCTATGAACGGTAGTGAATATTTTTTCTTTTTATATATTTTAATATAATTAATTATCATACAATTCTTTCATTATAATTATAAACAAAATAATTATTTAAGTATCATATAATTAATTATTGCATATATTGCAAAAAATCTGGATATGGTTATCATACTAGTTGTGTGAAGCAATGAAATTGAAGATTAAAAGCAGCACCTCTGAGTGGAGTTGGGTTTGCTCTTCGACTTCTCCCCACATGTTGAGGTTTGTAAAAAGTTAGGGTTCGCTTTGTAAAGGTCTTGGAGTAATTTTTGTTCATACTCTTGATGTTTCCCAGCCTAAAAACAAAATGTACACATACAGAGAGAGCAAAATCATTTTCAAAATGTAATTTAATTTATGTATTGACTTGCCTGAACTGATTGATCTACATAATCGCTCACCTGCATTTCTTCTTTTGTAAAACTAGCCGCTTCATCCCCCAGTTCATGTAAATACATGCAGTCTGGTTTGGGACACTGCATGCTTTTAAGAAAATAACTGCAGTACTTTGTTGTACCTAAAGAAGCCTGGAGACAAAACAGCGACACACAGAACTACTTTAAAAACAAACAAAAATTGATAGAAGAATAAATGTAATATACTTAACACATGAAGAGTTGAGAATAAATAACACTGAACTTTAAACATCATAACACTTCTAAGGGACGTTCTGAATCATATTTGTTAAAAGGACTGTGCTGTGGTGGTTTAACACTTACCTTGAGTGTTCTACCATCCACTATGACATTGTTCACACACTGTATTGCTCTAAGGGCGTCCTCTGAACGAATGTAAGTTACATAGGCACTGGCACTAGGACCCTGTGGAGTGAAAGGTCAAAATATAAGTGCGTTTTCTTTTTCTACTGTTTTGGTGTAGCCTTAAAGGGATAGTTCACGCAACAAAGAAAATTCTGTCATCATTTACTCGCCCTCATGCCTCATTTTGTTTATTTTATTTAGATATACTCCATTCTTCTGCTGAAGCCATTGACTTCCATTGAATGGAAAAAAAAACAAAACACAATGGAAGTCAATGGCTACCGTTACCCATATTCTTCAATCTTGTGTGTTCAGCAGAATAAAGAAATTCATACAGGTTTGGAACAACAAGGGTGAGTAAATGATGACAGAATTATCATTTTTGGTAGCTATCCCTATAAGCCAGAGACTTTTCCACACACGAGAAGCACATTTACATGAAGTTTTTCCTACCTGTGAACCTGCATATGATGTGCTGTTATTGATGACCACTTTATGAATTTTGCCGAACTTCCCGAAATATTCTGGGCGCTTTAGAACCTACGAAATGATCAAAGTGACAAAGCGAATTATTGCATGAACGACAAAACCGACACTACGCTGAATTATGCCCACTTATTATATACATCACACAATCAAACTGTGAAATGACTCTTAGGGAGGAAATTTCCTTTTGTTCAGCAAAATGTAAACGGCTCCCTGATGAAAACGCTCTATTTTTGTGCCATTCTCATTTACCTCCCACAGGAAGTGATACATTTCTCACTGATGTGATATGGGCACAGGGTGATCTGCCCTTCTTCGCATGATCAGTGATTTAGATACATGTACATTATATCGTAAATTACTACTTTTATTGTAGTACTTTTAGATTGTACGCTACTGTTCAAAGGTTTGGGGTCAGTGAGATTTTTCTTTCAATGATTCCAGGAAAAAAAAAGAAAAGTGTATCACGGTTTCCACAAAAATATTAAGCAGCACAACGGTTTTCAATATTGATATAAAAAAAAAAAATGTTTCTTAAACAGCAAATCAGCATATTAGAATGATTTCTGAAGGATCATGTGACATGGAAGACTGGATGTTGAAAATGCAGATTTGTCATACAGGAATAAATTACAATTTAAAATATCTGAAAATAAAAAAAAGAGTTATTTTAATTTGTATTAACATTTCAGAATATGACTGCTTTTACTGTATTTTGTATTAAATAAATGCAGCTTTGGTGAGCAGAATAGACTTCTTACAAAACATTTAAAAATCTTTAATAAAAAATATAAAAAATTAAATAAAATAAACTGACCCAAACTTTTGGACTAATTTTGTGAGTTAATTTCATTGAGGTAGCAGCTAGTTATTCATTATCAATAAATAGAATAAATAACAATACAATTAGAATGAATTATTTGAAAAAAAATATTGACGTGCATAATTCAATAGATCCACAAAAAGAAAAGACTGAAAACAGTCACTATATAATAAAAAGCACAAAAAAAGAGATTGACATTGTCTAATATGATGAATCACCTCTGCGTCCGCGAGTCTTTGAGAAAGTCCCACCACGAACACGAGGTTTCGCTGCACCACGCGGACACTGGCCAGGTGCTTGCGGTTCTCCGTCACCTTCTGCTTCTTTTCATTCTGCTTTTGCTTCTTCTCGTTCTTTATCCTCTGGATCTCCTCTTGTGACAGTGGCTTGTATACTGCCGGATCCTCCGGGTAAGGCTACAGAAGACACACACAACTCATGATCTCGCTTGAACCCGTATCCTGAGGGCTAGCATGCTCAAAGAACTCTGCAAATAGGTCAAGTTTTCAGGCTGACACCATTACAGTGAATGAAATGAACCACATCGCATTTACACTTGGGAAGTGCGGTTTGCCAAAAAAGTGGTACAACATACTTTAGCCACAAATGCATAACCAGGCTTTAGAACATTTAACATGCCAGTTAATCAGACAATATTTCGCTACTGTGCTTGTGCAATGTGTATAACATTTTTTTTTTTACAATCGACAATTAAATATAGTCATGGCAACTTCTTGTTTAAATACATATCAACCATCCAGTTCTCTAGATTCTGCTACTCGGTTCAGTGGTTTCAGAAACTAGCTTGTAAATTGGGCAACAAGTGGCGAGCCAACACAGTAGCAGAAATAAAACTTTAATGAGACAATACATCAATCATTCTTTTTTGTCTTACCATGATTTACTATGGTAAGGCTGTTATACGTGTTTATATTTTAGACTTGACCGGATGGTTTTTTCGGGAAATTGCATACACGCGTAGAAAAAAAAGTTGGTCCGGCTAGTTGGTCCGTGTGTATGGTGTGGAAGTGACAGGTTAGCTGTCACAATGAGTGAGAAAGGTTGACATGGAGCAGCTAAATCGCAAACCACCCGTTTTAAAAACAAAGCTGAACACGCAGACTGAGTGAAATTGGTATTAGAATGTGTTTCGCAACTAGATATATAACAATACAATAAACAATCATCAGAAGCTCTTACCTTTCTGCAAGCAGGGCAGAGGCCGTTCTCGTCTGTGCGGATGCGGTGCCAGCAGAAACGGCAGATCTGGTAGCCGCAGGTGCAGGGGAAGAAGTTGACATCGTCAATCTCCAGCGGTTCCATGCACAGTGGGCACTCCATGGGGTCTTCCTTCAGCTCTGGACTGCGGGACATCCTATTGCACGGTAAGTTCAGGAGAGTCTCTGGCAGGTCGGCCAATAGGCTGATGCAAAGTCACAGAAAGTAGTTTGGGATGAAGTGAGATTTGATTTAAACACAGCAGCCTGGATGATGACAATACTTTACTCTAGTACATAAATGCTCTTGTTAAATATTCATATCGAAAAAATACATGCAATTAGCTCAAAACTAATTTAATAGCCATTACAAATGAATATAGTCAGCTGTCATAGACTCAAAGCAGTTCAAAACATCAAGCTACCACAAAGCACATTAAGCCTTTTCATGTTACTCTCAATACAGTCAGTTAGCCCAGTTGGCTATAAACATGCTGATGTATTGGGATTGCAGAATAGGATCACTGGGTCACATTAGAGATGAATGTTTGGCAGGTATTCGCAGTCCACGCACAGATAATTCAAAAACTAGCATATAAATTAAATTACGTCCACATTTTACCACTGAATACAGAACCAAAGTTATATTCAGAACAACATACTATAGCTAACGTTAAATGAATTGCAAATCACAACTAGCGATTCAGTCTGTCTTTTGTGCAACACTGACATTGTATCACAACAAACGCACTTATAAACGACGCAGTTCATATTTCCTCAGAAAAATATAAATTCTAAAAGCAAATTACTATTTATTTTTAGCGAAAACATATATGAAATATTCCCACTTATATCTCTCACAACATCCCTGATCAAACACTATGTTTAGATTCGCAGACCTCCGTAGAGCCCGTTTCTGCTTCAAAATGACAATAATTAAATAAACAACACATTTAATCCTTATTTTAATATCTATGAATCTTTATTAAAACCCCAATTATTGATATCTCACAACATGTATGTCTAGCGGCGCGTCAGTCACGCTGAAAGCCGGTCAGGTGTCTCCACAGCTGGGACAGACTTCAACTGACGTGCGGCATATAACACAACGCCTAAAACATCGATTTCACTCTCCCTCAAACAATAACACACAAACCTAAAGGCACGCATATTTTGAAATGCTTATAAAAGAATCAAATGACTTTCCTCACATACATTTTTTGTCGACAACGAGTGTTTTCTGAACGTTTCTATTTTGCGGCCTACACACAGCTAAAGCCTGCGACTCTCCTACTGATCGGCCCGGCGACTAGAGGAGGAACCGCTGCCTGTCCTCCTTTGACTTCACCTTTTACTTAAACTCAATGTTTTATGATTTAACCATGGGGTTAGTCTGCTTCAACACACATATGCAAACCTAATACCGCTGAAGTAATTATACTCGGGTGTATTGATCGCGATTAAAGCAGTTGTTTTGTAGGGTACTCACTTCAACTAGCTGGTCCTGTATTGCAGGGATTCCACTCCAAGGGATATTGGCTCTAGTTTAGGCGGGGGTTTCTGCCTTTCAACTGATCAGATGTGCCTATCTGATAGTTTGGAATGAGCACTATTCCACAGCTCAGATGTTCAATATTGATTAGATGTTTCCTACTCAGTTTTACTTTTTATTTAGGTAGCAGATTCTTTACCACCATCTTACACTGAAATGAGGAGGGAATACAGTAACCAGTCACCTCTCATTGAGTTTGCGCAAGATGCGATGCACAATGCATTGTGGGAGATGTAGTTTATTTTGTAAACGTAATTTTAACGTACATCAGCAATGTTCTACATTCGTCACGAGGGGCGATACAACATCATGTTATCAGATTTAGGAAAAGTACTTTTTGACAGAAGGATTTTAATAAAAAATAAAATAAAAAAAATACAGTATAGGTTAAAACAAATTATTTTAAAACCTTTTTTTATATCAATTTTATTTTAAATTTATCTTAATTTTTTTATTTGAAGTTCACCAAATAGTAATGTAATATATACATTTAATGTTCTTTACAATTTAATAATTATACAATAATTAAAATTTGTTTACAAAAGAAAAAGGTAAATGTTTAATTGCAATGCATAAACATTGTAGTTTAAATAATTAAAAATCAATAATTAAAAAATAGAGGTCCTAACTCTGCTCCTCTATAAAAAATACCAGCTATTATCACAAGTATATTATAATACTGTAAAATGCTAAAATCATAAATGTTTAGTACAGTCATGAGGTAGGATTTTCACACTGCTGACACACACTACCGATAAGCTCAATGTGATATACAGTGAGGAAAATAAGTATTTGAACACCCTGCTATTTTGCAAGTTCTCCCACTTGGAAATCATGGAGGGATCTGAAATTGTCATCGTAGGTGCATGTCCACTGTGAGAGACATAATCTAAAAAAAAAAAATCCAGAAATCACAATATATGATTTTTTAACTATTTATTTGTATGATACAGCTGCAAATAAGTATTTGAACACCTGTCTATCAGCTAGAATTCTGACCCTCAAAGACCTGTTAGTCTGCCTTTAAAATGTCCACCTCCACTCCATTTATTATCCTAAATTAGATGCACCTGTTTGAGGTCGTTAGCTGCATAAAGACACCTGTCCACCCCATACAATCAGTAAGAATCCAACTACTAACATGGCCAAGACCAAAGAGCTGTCCAAAGACACTAGAGACAAAATTGTACACCTCCACAAGGCTGGAAAGGGCTACGGGGAAATTGCCAAGTAGCTTGGTGAAAAAAGGTCCACTGTTGGAGTAATCATTAGAAAATGGAAGAAGCTAAACATGACTGTCAATCTCCCTCGGACTGGGGCTCCATGCAAGAGCTCACCTCGTGGGGTCTCAATGATCCTAAGAAAGGTGAGAAATCAGCCCAGAACTATACGGGAGGAGCTGGTCAATGACCTGAAAAGAGCTGGGACCACCGTTTCCAAGGTTACTGTTGGTAATACACTAAGACGTCATGGTTTGAAATCATGCATGGCACGGAAGGTTCCCCTGCTTAAACCAGCACATGTCAAGGCCCGTCTTAAGTTTGCCAATGACCATTTGGATGATCCAGAGGAGTCATGGGAGAAAGTCATGTGGTCAGATGAGACCAAAATAGAACTTTTTGGTCATAATTCCACTAAACGTGTTTGGAGGAAGAAGAATGATGAGTACCATCCCAAGAACACCATCCCTACTGTGAAGCATGGGGGTGGTAGCATCATGCTTTGGGGGTGTTTTTCTGCACATGGGACAGGGCGACTGCACTGTATTAAGGAGAGGATGACCGGGGCCATGTATTGCGAGATTTTGGGGAACAACCTCCTTCCCTCAGTTAGAGCATTGAAGATGGGTCGAGGCTGGGTCTTCCAACATGACAATGACCCGAAGCACACAGCCAGGATAACCAAGGAGTGGCTCTGTAAGAAGCATATCAAGGTTCTGGCGTGGCCTAGCCAGTCTCCAGACCTAAACCCAATAGAGAATCTTTGGAGGGAGCTCAAACTCCGTGTTTCTCAGCGACAGCCCAGAAACCTGACTGATCTAGAGAAGATCTGTGTGGAGGAGTGGGCCAAAATCCCTCCTGCAGTGTGTGCAAACCTGGTGAAAAACTACAGGAAACGTTTGACCTCTGTAATTGCAAACAAAGGCTACTGTACCAAATATTAACATTGATTTTCTTAGGTGTTCAAATACTTATTTGCAGCTGTATCATACAAATAAATAGTTAAAAAATCATACATTGTGATTTCTGGATTTTTTTTTTTAGATTATGTCTCTCACAGTGGACATGCACCTACGATGACAATTTCAGACCCCTCCATGATTTCTAAGTGGGAGAACTTGCAAAATAGCAGGGTGTTCAAATACTTATTTTCCTCACTGTAGGTTTCGATCCATTCATTTTAACTATAAATCAATGTTCAACTTCAATTAATTAAAACACACTTAAAGGCTGCATTCCACAACATAAACTCCTCAGTACGCACCAATCATTGAGTTTGTTTGCTATAAAACCCCACAAAAGTAGCATATGTCCCACTGGATGCACTGTGACTGTAGAAGCCTCGTCGATGTGGTAAGATTTCTGCCTCTTTTAGATTGTATTTCAGTCCTCCATCCACACACATGTAGGCTTTGACCAAGGATGAGAGTGTGACTTGTCTGGATGAATGACATCGGCTGTCAGAGATGGATCTATTGGATGAGGAGACAACAAGGACGTGCGGGCGGCAAGGAGACCCATTCGCACACAGCTGTCTGTGTCCATCCCTTGAAGAATCCCAACCATCATTGCTCCAGCAAAACTAGATGAGATAGAGAGAGACTAAAGTGAAACAGTGTTATTCATTGCGCATGATGTTAAATACTTCTATTAACATACCTGTCGCCAGCTCCAGACACATTTACTGTTTCTTTAGAGCTCACAGCCAGCGCAGGATAATGAACAGCACACAGTCGTCCCTTCTGGTATAAAAAGGCATAAATAATGTGCAATTTTTAAATATTACAGTAAAAGAGTTTAAAAGACACTTAGACACAGCAGACACTGCTTCTCAAACAAGAAAAAAATAATTTGCGCTAAAAGCTGTAGACCAATCACAAAAGACTGGGCCTTCTGACCAATCAGAGCAGAGTAGACCAATCACAACACACTGGGCCATCTGACCAATCAGAGCAGAGTAGACCAATCACAACACACTGGGCCGTCTGACCAATAAGAGCAGAGCTGAGCAAGCTCTCAGAAATGAGTGGTTTAGAGAGACCGAATCCTTTCAAATCGTTTCAGACGCTGTGAGAAAAGAGGTGATGTGCAATGTATATCATGAGCAAATTAAAGTGTTTTTCGACCTTGGATGTATGTAAACCTATAGGAGACACAATTTGGAGTAAAATAGCATAATTGGGGAACTTTAATAGTATTTACTTTATTGTCCTCGAAAGGCAATTTGTTATAGACAGCAGTAAACATACAGTTCATGTACAGCAACACAACACACAATCATTTTATTATAAGTCATTTAAAAACATGATCACAGCAGGTATAAAGGAATTATTTTTCTAAAGGAACTCTAAATCTATTTGATTTACACAAAGGGATTTTCAATCTCCAGCCTGAGGGAAGCAGTTGAAATTCAGTAAAAAATGGATTGGTGACATTGGAAAGGACTGACTGGCCCTTCCTAGTCGCCCTTTGTTCATTAATGTGTGTAATATTCCTTAAGCCTGTCCCCACTATCTTGCAGCACATTATAACTGTTACTCAATTTACTCCAATTCCTCACATTGAGGTTGCTGTACCAAAACATAATAGAAAAACTTCAGACAGATTCAATTAAACAGGTATAAAATATTTTTCATAAAAGAGACTATATTACTCCATATTAAAACTACGAAGATTCCTCAGAAAATGCATACGCTGCAAATATCAGTGTTTGCTTCAAAATGTATTTTATCATCAAGTACTGTCCATAAATATTTATATTGCTTCACCACTTCTTCCCTTTATGATAGCAGGCATTTTTTAGAAGCATTAATATTTAAAAATGAAGCATCACACCATTGAATAAAATGACTTACTGTACCACTGGACAATGACTACCATCTGACTCGTTGAGACACAATCACTGAATCATCTGTGACAACGGATAGTAAATCATTTCAATAATAAGCCCGTCATACCCGATTTTGCTTTCGTGGCTGCAAATTTACAGTTCCAGCATCATGTTCTCCACACACCAGCACACCTAGCGAACCTAAAGTGACCACCACACAATGTAGATGCTCCAGCAGGGGGCGGCAGAGAGCCGGTACACAGCCTAAAACATCCTCAAGTGATCTGGGCAACTCTGAAACAAAATTATGCTTTGATTACAATTCAAGTAGCTCTGACACTTCCTGTCCAGTAGTCAGCCGTTTTCTTATTTTAGGTTGTAGCTAACTACATTACCTGTAGGAGTGGGCAGATCTAGTGTCTGATTCATGGTGCAGAGCTCAGCCAGGTTGGGGGAGGTGTAGGACAGGGCTTTCCAGCTCTCTGACAGGAAGGGCTTACAAGCCTTATCAGCATCCGTGGGCTCAAACCACACTGCATCAAAAGAAAAAGACATAGATATGCACATAACATCTGACGTCAACACTCGGAATCAGTAGGCTATTAGATAAGGGAGATTACCAGGGACTGCATGTTTCTTGGCGATACAGCACACATAATCAATGGTTGAAACCGGAATGTTGCCATCAAGAACTACAAGAGATGCTGATGCAAGTTGATCCTTAAACTGAGATACCTGAAGATAAAAACAAAAGATTTGTGCAATCAAAATAGTTGTTACCGTTGCTTTAAAGCCCCTTTGTTGACGTATTTCCTTCTTTCTTTTTTTATTGATTTGCTACTTGCTAGTTGGTTGCAGGTGTTATTAGGGGGCGGGGCAGTCTTACTCTAAACAGCATTTGATTGGACAAAATGAGTGAGTGCAAGATGAGTCATCAATATTTTTTCCTCTGTTTACCTGGAATAAAGTGACTGCAGGGCCAGATTAACACTTTGTTGTACCCTGGGCAACAATATTCAAGGGCCCCATCATCACGACCCCAGGATCACCATAATATGGTCATATACAGAATATATTACTGTAATATACAGTAAATATACTCAATACTTCAAATTCTAACTGTCAGTGTCATCAGGTGTATTTTGATTTACAAATATTTAAATGCTCATAGAACTACAAATGCACTACTATGTCCCCTATCAAAGACATTCACTCACATATGATGCTATGAAAACAAAACACATCAGCATCTGTATAATCTGGTAAAATTGACCCACTACATTGAGAGGGAGGGAAATATCCTCCATTTTCACAAAAATGAATAAATAAGCAACCACTTTCAAACCATCGTTTATTTAACAACATTTATTCCCAATAGAAATGTATTGAATTGATAGAGCTATAACAGAAGACCACAGACAACACATCAAGAAACATTTTGGTCCTCAGCTCATTTTAAGCAGAAATCACCCTGACAGGGTGACCCTGTCTCCTCAGAATTCAACAAGGCAATCAAGTTATTAGTCCAACACAAACAATTTGAAATCTGCCAGTTCCCTTTCGTCAGCAGGGAACTCCGACGCCTCGTCGGGGGAGTTCCCCTGACGAATTGGGATCACGCCAGGGATCCAACCGCCTTCGAGAGAGTTAACAACGAGCCAATGAAAGAGAAACTGAATTGGCATGCAATATTTGCATTCCGCGGCCCGCCTACCAGCGCGGGTATAAAAAGGCGGAAGTAAACATTGCGCAATGCTTATCGCCTCGGAGCCGAACAGGATTCAACACTGTCTGCTGCTGTTTCCTTCGCCTGAGAGAAGTAAAGAAAAAGAGTTTTTTCATCGAGTCCTCTTCAGGAAAGAGTCCTCTCTATCTGCCGGTGTTACAGCCTGTCAGCGATCGCCGCTTCCTGCCGCCAGCCGTGCCTTTTTGATTAAATCAAAAGCCGTTTTCACGGCTGGTATTGAGTGCCCACACGGGCTTGCAGTTTCCCCGTGTGTGGCCGCGGTGGGTCCCTGTGTGCTTCGGCACGTGAAAGAGAGGTTCTCTCTCTTTCCTGAAAGAGCTTTTTCGGGCGACCTGCGCCTTTGTCTACGTGACAAAGATGTCATCTCGCCCGTGCGTTTCTGGATGCGGTAGACTTCTGTCTCAGGGTGATGGTCACAGATACTGCGTCTCGTGCTTGGGCTTAGGGCACGCAGAGGCAGCATTTGTGAACGAGTCATGTTCTCATTGTGGGAACATGACTCTGGCGGCGCTCCGCTCGAGACTTAAAATCCTTCAGCAGAAAATTGCTGAAGGGGTCCCTTCAGTCTACACCCGTTCTAGTTCGTCTGCTGGTTCAGTCCAGCAGGCGACTACTTCGGCTGTGGCTGTTGGTGAGCGTATGAGGGTTACAGTGCGGAATATCTCGCCAGGTGAAATACCCTCACGAGGTTCCCACTCCTCTGTAGCGCCGTTGCCATCGGTGCCCTTGTTGGAGCCACTGGAGCCGCCCCGTGCGGTTCCGGTTGTTTCCTTCGGGGCGCCACCTGAAGATGCAATGTCTATCGCAGCATCGGAGGGAGAGCGGTCATCCTCGGGTGACGACTCAGCGGGTCTACCCCCTTCGGGTGCGGTGGCTGCGGCCGAGCCGGATCCTGAGTTGGCCGCTATGCTTGCCCGGGCGGCCGCGAATGTCGGGCTCGTGTGGAACCCTCCACCGTGTCCCGAACCTTCGCGGCTTGATGATTGGTGTATTGGGGCGGGTCGCGCTGGTTCTCAGCGTCCCGCTCCGGTCCCGTTCTTCCCGGAGGTGCATGAGGAGTTGACGAAGTCATGGATGGCACCCCTGTCTGCCAGACATAGACCGACTCACTCCTCCTCCCTCACCACCCTGGATGGTGGGGCGGTTAAGGGATACGAGGGAATCCCCCCAGTGGAGCGGTCAGTAGCGATGCAGTTGTGTCCGAAGACCGCTTCCACTTGGCGGGGTGCCCCTTCACTCCCCTCCCGCGCCTGTAGGTTCTCCTCCGGTCTGACCGAGAAGGCTTACACGGCGTGTGGAGAAGCCGCTTCCGCCCTGCATGCCATGGCGTTGCTTCAGGTCCACCAGGCCAAAGCGCTTCATGACATGCAGCAGGGTGGTCCCGACCCAGGGGTGCTACAGGAGCTGCGTGTGGCGACGGACTTCGCCCTCCGGGCGACGAAAGTCACCGCACGTTCTCTGGGACGGGCGATGTCCACTTTGGTGGTCCAGGAGCGCCACCTTTGGCTTACCCTCACGGATATGCGGGATTCAGAGAAAGCTAGATTTCTGAATGCTCCCATATCCCGAGGGGGCCTTTTCGGCAACGCGGTGGGGGACTTCGCCCAAGAGTTCTCCGCCGCCCAGAAGCAGTCTGAGGCGCTTCGGCATGTCCTGCCCAGGAGACGGAATGCTGCTGGTCCGTCTTCTGCGGCCGAAGAACCTCAGACTACTCGTCGCCGAGGGCGCCCTCCTGCGGCTGCCTCCGCTCCTCCTCCTGGGCAGCAGTCCAACCCCAGGAGGCGGGGCGGCGGTCGTAAGAGGGCTCCCCCGCCTGTTCAGCCGCCTCCGACCCCCAAGAAGGCCAAAGGGAAGAGGCGTTCCTGAGACGGGCGACCCAGAGGACCGAAGAGCTGCTCTAAAGGAGGGGGCCTCTGCTCCCCTCCTTCCCCCGGAGGAGGGCCGGGTGGAGAATCCTTTGTTTGTTTTTGTTTCTGTTCCGCCACCAACCAGACGGTCGGTGGTACCCAAAACTTCAATAAAAGAGCAATTTCTTCCTCCTCTGGGTCATTCACGGTTGAGACTGCTGAACAAGCAGTCTCTCCCGTTAGAGAGTGGGACGGCAGTGTGCGCCACCCTCAGGTCTCGCCACTCTCAGTCCCCTCTCCCCAGCTCTCAGATAGCAGTGGCGCCACCTCGGTCACGCCACTCCTGTCTGCCGCTGGGCGGGAAGGCAGCGAGACCAGCAGCCGCCCTCGGGCCTTGCTCCTTGTCTCCTCCCCTTCCCTCGCCAGGCGACAGCCCGCAGCAGAACACTCTCGGGTCTTCTCTGCCGTCTGTCCCCCGGTGGAAGCAGGTAGGTGTTGTCCAAGTACACACCCAGACCCCACTCTCGGCCGCTACAATGCCACCGGAGCCGTGTCCCTGCCTTCCACCTCGCTGCCCCTCCGCGGGTACGCCGGTGGTGCGGGTGGGCTCATTGCGCCGGTCACTTGGGGCCTGGTTAGCGCTCCCGAGTCCGTCGCGCTGGCTCATTCGCACCATCCGGCTCGGCTATGCAATTCAGTTTGCACGCCGGCCTCCCAAGTTCAGGGGCGTCCACTTCACCCGTGTGCGTCCACTGGATGCTCCTGTCTTGCGGAAAGAGATCGACGCCCTGCTGGCGAAGGACGCGATCGAGCCGGTCCCTCCAGCCGAGATGAAGTCAGGGTTTTACAGCCCTTACTTCATTGTACCCAAGAAAGGTGGTGGGTTACGGCCAATCCTGGATCTGCGAGTATTGAATCGGGCCCTGCACAAGCTCCCGTTCAAGATGCTCACGCAGAAACGCATTTTCGAATGCATCCGTCCCCGGGATTGGTTTGCAGCGATCGACCTGAAGGACGCGTAATTTCATGTCTCGATTCTTCCCCGACACAGACCATTCCTTCGGTTTGCTTTCGAGGGTCGAGCATATCAGTACAAGGTCCTACCCTTCGGGCTGGCCCTGTCGCCCCGTGTCTTTACGAAAGTCGCGGAGGCGGCCATTGTTCCCATGAGAGAACAAGGCGTTCGCATTCTCAACTACCTCGACGACTGGCTCATTCTGGCACACTCGCGAGAGATGTTGTGCGATCACAGGGACATGGTGCTCCGGCACCTCAGTCAGTTGGGGCTTCAGGTCAACTGGGAGAAGAGCAAATTCTGCCCCGTGCAGAGGATCTCTTATCTCGGTATGGAACTGGACTCGGTCGCTCAGACTGCGCGCCTCACGGAGGAACGCGTCCAGTCGGTGCTCAACTGCCTCAAGTCCTTTCGAGGCAGGTCAGCGGTTCCACTGAAACAGTTTCAGAGGCTCCTGGGGCATATGGCAGCCGCAGCCGCAGTAACGCCGCTCGGTTTGTTGCATATGAGACCTCTCCAGCACTGGCTTCACGATCGAGTCCCGAGGTGGGCGTGGCAGAGCGGCACGTTCCGGGTCAAAGTCACCCCGCACTGTCGCCAAACCTTCACCCCTTGGTCGGATCCTGTGTTTCTACGGGCCGGAGTGCCCCAGTCCAGGTTTCCAGGTATGCTGTGGTATTCACAGATGCTTCTGCCAAGGGTTGGGGGGCCACGTACAAAGGGCATGTAGTCTCGGGTCTGTGGACGGGGCCCCAGCTGCATTGGCACATCAACTGCCTAGAGTTGCAAGCAGTACGCTTGGCCTTGTGTCGCCTCAAGGGGTTTCTCAGACACAAGCACGTACTGGTCCGTACGGACAGCACTGCGACCGTTGCGTACATCAACCGACAAGGTGGTCTGCGCTCCCGTCGTATGTCGCGACTCGCCTCCCACCTCCTCCTATGGAGTCAGAAGCATCTGAGGTCGCTTCGTGCCGTTCATGTCCCCGGGGAGCTCAATCGTGTGGCCGACGAGCTTTCACGTCGGTCCCCCCTTCCGGGAGAATGGCGACTCCATCCCCAGGTGGTCCAGCTGATTTGGCGAATCTTCGGAGCCGCACAGGTAGACCTGTTTGCCTCTCCGGACACGACCCATTGCCAGTGGCCCTGACCGAGGGAACTCTCGGCACGGATGCCCTGGCACACAGCTGGCCCCGGGACCTACGCAAATATGCGTTTCCCCCAGTGAGCCTTCTTGCACAGACTCTGTGCAAGGTCAGGGAGGACGAGGAGCAGGTCCTTTTGGTGGCCCCGTATTGGCCAACCCGGACTTGGTTCCCAGAACTCATGCTCCTCGCGACAGCCCCTCCTTGGCCGATTCCTCTGAGGAGGGACCTACTTTCTCAGAGAAGGGGCACTCTAGTGCACCCGCGTCCAGACCTTTGGAAACTCCATGTCTGGTCCCTGGACGGGACGCGGAGGTTCTAGATGGCCTGCCACAGGCCCCTCTACGAGGCGCCTCTATGCTCTGAAGTGGAACCTGTTCGTCGGCTGGTGTTCTTCCCACGGGGAGAACCCACGAACTTGCCCGATCAGAGTTGTGCTCTCCTTCCTACAAGAGGGCTTGGAGCGAAGGTTGTCTCCCTCCACCCTCAAAGTGTATGTTGCTGCAATATCCGCACATCACGATGTAGTTGATGATAAGTCCGTGGGGAAGCACGACCTGGTCATCAGATTCCTCAAGGGTGCTAGGAGGTTAAATCCACCTCGCGATTTGCACCCTGTACCCTCTTGGGACTTAACTTTAGTGCTTAGAGCGCTTCAAAGTCCTCCTTTTGAGCCTTTGCTGACAGTCGAGCTTAATATCCTGTCCATTAAGACAGCGCTCCTGTTAGCATTGGCTTCCTTCAAGAGGGTGGGGGATCTGCAGGCATTTTCGGTCGACGAATCGTGCCTAGAGTTCGGGCCTGGCCTTTCTCATGTTATATTGAGACCCCGGCTCGGATATGTGCCCAAGGTTCCTACCACTCCCTTCGCGGACCAGGTAGTGAACCTGCAAGCGCTGCCCCAGGAGGAGGCAGACCCAGCCCTAGCTTTTCTCTGTCCCGTCCGGGCCCTCCGGGTTTATATAGACAGAACGCAAAGCTTTAGGACCTCAGATCAGCTCTTTGTTTGTTACGGAGGCCAGCAGAAGGGGAAGGCTGTCTCCAAGCAGAGGTTAGCCCACTGGCTAGTGGATGCTATCACCAGGGCTTATGAGTCCCAGGGTGAGCCTTGCCCACCCAGGTTGCGGGCTCACTCCACTAGGAGTGTTGCCGCTTCCTGGGCTCTGGCACAAGGCGCCTCGCTAACAGACATTTGTAGAGCTGCGGGCTGGGCGACACCGAACACGTTCGCTAGGTTTTATAGCCTACGTGTGGAACCTGTTTCCTCCCGAGTACTTGCTACGGCCAGCAATTAGAGGGAATAGGTGTGTCGGCTTGCGACGCCATTCCGTGAGCGGATACGTGCGTCTTTTTGCTCCGTTGGTTACCCAACAAACGGCTAACCTCGTGAGTTCCTCCATCATCCCCTCCGGTGCCAGGCGTTGCGGACCGCCGGCACCAGGTCTGCTACCTTCAGTAAGGAGTTGCTAGTAGACTGGGTGCCTTTTCCAGTGGTCCCTGCGGCGACCCATGATTGCCACGTGCAGTTCAGCCGTGTCTTCCCCTTGACAGACGCATTCTGTCGTCCCTGTTGAGTACGCTCCTCACTCCTCCGGACTGGGACTACCTTCAAGGACTGCCATATGTTTCACTACCCCACGTGGTTAGTACATGTGTGTATTTGAGGGCCTTCCTCTAGGCTGCCTCAGCTTCCGCAGCGTTCCCCCCCTTATTATTTTCCTTGGGGACGGGCACGCTTTCCCAGTGTTATCCAATATCCACTGATTGGGTCTTGCGGAACAGCAGTGTGATTCCCTAGCTAGCTCCCGCAAAATTTCTGGAAACTGCTGCAGGGTAGCTTAGCTGGGCGCTGGAAGGGGCCAGCACCATGGCGTTTTGGTAGGGATCCCAATTCGTCAGGGGAACTCCGCGAAGGTACAGCAACATGGCGACGGGACGAGGCGTCTCCGTTCCCTGGACTCAGGGAACGAGGGTTACCATACGTAACCGAGACGTTCCCTTTCGTCAGCAGGGAACTCCGACGCCTCGTCCCGTCGCCATGTTGCTGTACCTTCGCGGAGGACTGGACACTGTTCGGCTCCTCAGCGAAAAGCATTGCGCAATGTTTACTTCCGCCTTTTTATACCCGCGCTGGTAGGCGGGCCGCGGAATGCAAATATTGCATGCCAATTCAGTTTCTCTTTCATTGGCTCGTTGTTAACTCTCTCGAAGGCGGTTGGATCCCTGGCGTGATCCCAATTCGTCAGGGGAACTCCCCCGACGAGGCGTCTCCGTTCCCTGGACTCAGGGAACGAGGGTTACCATACGTAACCGAGACGTTATCCCTCCACAACAATTTACAGCATTTTAATAAAGCTGGCACCTCAAGGAAAAAATAAATAAATAAAATGCAGTATCACTATGATCTGCTCATAAACATTTTTATCCTAAGCTCATTTTAACTTGTTTTAAAATAGAACAACAACATATCACAGCACAATTAACCAGTTAAACATTTTAGTGCTACATAAACATTTAGAAATCTGTCAATTTCTCTGAAGAAGACAAGACAGAAATAAATGCTACATAATCTGGCAAAACACACAATTTTAGTCCTAAATAATGAGGAAGTGCATGTTTGAATTTGAAATGCCTTCATTTGGCAAACACATCTTACAATGGCTTTTTTCTGGACTTTGACTGTGCAAACTGGTGTATAACATCTTCAAAATCAAGGCCACTAACAAGTTCATGTCCAATAGCTAAAATAGAAAGTGCAGAGCCGTGTCTGTGACACAATTTCTCTCTAGAAGACAAGATAAAAATAAATACTACAAAACCTGGCAAAACACACAATTTTAATCCTAAATAATGAGGAAGTGCATGTTTGCTTTCATTTGGCATTTTATACTGGCTTTTTTCTGGACTTTGACTGTGCAAACTGATGTATAATATCTTCAAAATCAAGGCCACTTACAAGTTCAAGTTCAATGGCTAAGAGAGAAAGTGCAGAGAGCCGTGTCTGTGACATTGTGGTCCTCAGCTCATTTTTAACCCGTTTCAAAACAGAAAATGACCTCTCGCCCTCACAGTTAGACACAGGTAAGGTTAAAAACAGTGCAACATAAACATTCGGAAATGTTGTCTTAAGTCCATGTCTGTCAAGAGCTTGCAGCAGCTGTACAGGTGAAGTCTCATGCTGCACAAAGTGCTTGAACTGAATAAGTTCATCTGACAAGGAACTATCCAGATCTGTTGGATAAGTGGAGCTCAGCTTAGCAGCTCTTACACGCACATCACAATCATCACAGTCCCTCTCAAATAAAACCCCAAAGAGGTCACACACATGTGTGTAGGCTTCTATGCGCTTGGATAGGCATGAACAAAGTCTGTCAATGATGACGTAATATGTTTCAACTTTAAATTTCTGACTGCTGTCATTAAAATCTACTTTGCTGTCATCAGCAGACTCATCTGCAAATCTCTTTTTTTTTCTCACACGTTAAGTTTCAAACTGGTAGTTTTGTGTCACACTGACCGCGCGTGCTCTGAAAACTGTTCTCGTAGAGTGCCAACATATGAAAGCAGTGAGCGCAAAAGGCCAAGAGCAGTAGCTAAATCCATATCACTTTTTTGGAGTTGGTCACTTGTTGCCTTAAATCTATGCAGTACCCGGTCCCACAGCATAGTCATTATTACCGTCTCCAGTTTATCAAGTTTTGCGACCAATGCAGCAGCTTCGAGTTTAGTTTGTGTTTTCTCATCACAGTCTAAAGATATTTTGGCTAATATATGTCTAATTGCCCTGTAATTTTCTTTGAGAGCTTTTGTGGAGTCTGCTCTGCAATTCCATCGGGTGGTGCTGAGGGATTTAAAAGTGTATTTAATGTTATGTTCGCTGTTATTGAAAACTGTATTCCAGCGATGTGTTGATGCACTACAAAATCTATACAGAAACTGCAGCAGTTCAAAAAAAGAGTTAACCTCCTCACAGCAATTATCAACGCAGTTAACACCTACGAGGTTCAGAGAATGGGCAGCACACGGTGTATAATGAATTAGCGGGTTTTGTTTTTTCAAGTGCGCCTGGAGCCCGCTGTATTTGCCAGCCATGTTGCTAGCATTATCGTAACTTTGGCCACGACAGTTTGACAAGTCTAACCCCAAGCGACGCACCATTTCAATCACAGATTCAGCTAGGCTGACACCTGTGTGGCTGTGGATGGGCTCAAACCCGAGGAATCTTTCCACTACTCTGCCATCTGCACTGACAAAACGAAAAACAAATGTGAGCTGATCTACATGTGCTAAATCTGGTGTTAAATCAACGATTACAGAGAAATATTTTGCATGTTTGATTTCCTCTGCAATCACTTGCTTAGTTTTTTCACCCATTAATGAAATAAATTCTTCACACACAGTTGATGATAAGTAAGATGGCTTACCTATACCCTTATTGCCATGTTTCTCAAGATGCTCCTTTAAAAAGGGGTCAAACTCCACTATCAATTAAAGCAGTCCCAAATAGTTCCCATTGTGCGCAGAGCCCAGCAGTTCGTTGTCGCCTCGAAATGGCAGTCCTCTCGCTCCCAAAAATTTAATAACAGCCACCACACGTCTGAGGACTTCTTTCCAGTACTGCTGTTCTGACTCACACTGTCGGGCAAGAGAAGCGTCCACTCTGCATGCATATTTAGATCTGTGCAATAAAGACAGCATGTTTTGTCTATGTTCTGCACTCTTTTCGTGATCACTAATCCTCTCTGGATGTTTACAATCACAGAATCCGATGATAAATGCATGCTTTTGGGATGACAGAAGTTTGCAGGCATAACAATAAACTGATCCAGTTGATGGCGAGTAAAGAAGCCATTCCCTTGGCACAATTTGATTGTTTGGGAGCCGACAGTGAAGCAAATCGTTGGTGAGGGAGCGTGTCCTACTTCCAAGTCCGGACTCCCTTACCGATGCAGGATACTTGGCGGCCCGGTTCTGGAAAGCTGCAGGCCCTCGGTAAATCGCTTCTTCCCGGAGCCCCCCCACAGTGCCCCCCACAGTGCAGGATCCCCAGGGAGTAGAGGCGCTGAGATGCAGGGGCTGCTCCCAGACTCGACAAGCGGCTCAGGTGGCACCGGCGGTGACACTGGAGACCCGCCATCACTGCTTCCCTCTACGATCAGACTCGCTGCCTCTGGGTTGTTGCTTGAAGTTGCTGCTGGCTCTTCGCTCTCCGGGCTGTAAACGTAAGCTGGCGGTGTAGAAAAGTCCTGGCTAGCTGAGTTGTCCTCGTCGTTGACGGAAGCTGACTTAACAGAACTGTCGGCAACATTAACAGGAGTGAAGAAATTACCTATTTTAGGTATATACTTTAAATTTTCTGCGTTTCTGATGTCCTTTTCCTTTTTTAATTTCCGCTTCGCACTCCCACTTAGCTTCTCCATGCCTGATTTTTTTCTGTTGTAGCAACGCCTGACGTCACGTAACCCGCTCGGCGTAACCTTTGACCCACCTCATGCGGACTGACCAATGAGGAGAGGGTCTTAACTTGAGGCCCTCTCTTCATTGGTCAGTCCGCATGAGACTGACTCTCAACCGCTCTCAACTCACGTTCAAAGTCATAGGCAGCGCAGCGTCTCTCTGTGCAGCGCAAAAGCCCGTGTTGACAGTTTGTTTAATATAAAGCGGGAGATTACCAGATACAGTATTTTGCTCGTGCCCTTGCTGCCCTGGGCCCTTTAGAGGTCTTGGGCCCCTGGGCAATTGCCCAGTTGCCCGTATGGTTAATCCGGCCCTGAGTGACTGCATTTTAAATGTGTTTTTTTCAAGGTTTTGAATTAGTGTGCAGATGGTCTCCAAGCTAACACACTTTTACACTTTTGTGATTGTACACTATCAAACAAAAGTTTTGGGGTCAGTAAGATTTTTCTTTTAGAAAATATTAATACAGTTATTCATTGTGTCAAAGACCTTGTTACAAAAGATTTCCATTTCAAATAAATGCTGTTCTTTTGAACTTTCTATTCATCAAAGAATCCTGAAAAAATGTATCACGGTTTCCACAAAATTATTAAGCATCGCAACTGTTTTCAACATTTATAATAATAAGAAATGTTTCATGAGCAGCAAATCAGCATATTAGAATGATTTCTGAAGGATCATGTGACAAGACTGGAGTAATGATGCTGAAAATTTAGCTTTGCTGTCACAGGAATAAATTACATTTTAACACATATTAAAATATTAAGCAGTTGTAATAATATTTCACAATATTAGGTTTTACTGCATTTTTGATCAAATAAATGCAGCCTTGGTGAGTATAAGAGATTTTTTTTAAAATCTCACGGACCCCAAAACTTTTAAACGGTAGTGTACTCTTTGAATACGTACATACTGCTCTTGTATTTGATGATGGATGTCCATGTCGCCCAATCCCAGGCTCAACTCTCCAGACTCAGTTATGACAGCACAATAGGTTGCAGTCCTTTGGTCCTGTAATCTGGCAATTGCACTTGTATTCTGATGAGTAAAATGCAAAACAAACAAAAAAATACAATGACCTACAAAATAAAAAAATTTGGCTACAAGAGCAATAAAATGCAAAATAGAAAATATAACTCACCATGTGTTTACAATAGTTTAACACAGCGTCACTATGAGAGTCTTTGCCGATGGCAGAGATAAAGAGAGGTTTGTACCCTAATCGGCTTAAACAATCTATAGGAAATACAGGGACAATTGTAAAAAAAAAAGAGGAATTGTACATACATATTCATTCATATTAATATGAATGACACATAACATTATGAATGACACATAACATACCAGCAATATTTCTGCCCACTCCTCCAAATGACTGGCACACACTTCCTGGATTTGTCTGACCAAACTGAATTGAATACAAATATTTACCTGAATACTGTCATAAACAAGTAACTTAAGCTCCTATAGCTTGTTATTAGACTTACCACCAATTTCTTTGTTGTTCCTTTAGCGATGAAATCAACGTTTATTCCACCAATAACAATCTAAGGGAAATGTATTGTTATTGTTAAGTGTGTTTTGAATTAGCTTTTATGTTCATATTTTCCGTTTTCATTTTAGTTTAATTCTGTTATGTGCTTTTGTCATTTTTATTCGATTTTCTATATTTTTATTTATTGTTATTTCAGTTTTAGTTTTAGTAATTTTAGTAACTCAACTTAAATTTATTTATTCAGGCAACATTTCTAATTTTCGTTTTTTTTTTTTAAGTTCAAGTGTTTCATCTAATATTTATACATTTAATTAAAGCTGTAAAAATGTATTTATTTTGCATTAGTCTTTCCATAAAAGCTTACCATATCACTTCCAGTTTTGGAGTCCATTATCTGGTCCATTGATTTTTGTGTCTTACCATCACCTCTGAAGATGCCTCCACTTCTTTCTTTGTGTTTAGAAAGGGCACATGCAATCCGACTGCCCACCTTGGCATTGTTATGGATGAGTCCTATATCTGAAAATGAATGAACTTCAGGAAAATACCACAAAACATAAGGTGCAGACCACTTACACAACAACCACACAATGCAATAGCTACATATGAATTATGTATCAGTGTTTTGAAATCAAAATGTCATTATAAGTTTATAAGAACATAAATGCAATAAGCAAAACTATGTCCTGTGTCTTAAATGGATACTGGCTTGCAAGGACTTCCCTTTAGTGAGCTCATTGACTCGCTGAAGGATAAAAGGAGTGACATCTCTTCCTGTGACACCTTTTGAGCTTCAAATATACAAAGAAAATGTTTATCATTACATGTGGCAACTGTTTTGTCCAGACTCCATGCATTATTTTTCTCTACCTGGCCTCAGTCACAGCTGTTTGTATGGCGTCTTCTATCAGTTGTCCCGTGGCTGCATGTTCCTCTGGGATGGGAACGGCCAACAGAAGACCACTTTGCAGCCCCAGAGATAGTGTGCTTGCTGTTGAGAAAAGAGAACGTTTAAGAGCCCTTAATGAATGACTAAGCAGGATGAGTTACATTAGTGAAACATTATCTATGATCTCTGTTTTAACTAGCTCTTTCAATTACAATCACTACAGCTTTCGGTAAATGTGTAATATTGACATTTACTCAAATGTAGGAGCGGTAAAAGCTTAAACACTCAGACTTGCCAATAAGATCTGCTGCTTCTTGAGGACTGGAGACATGGTAAGGAGAAGTAAATCCACTTTGCCGAGAGAAGAAAGCCGGGAAGCTTTTTGAATCTCCATATGTGGCCACACACACACCCTGAGTTTCCTGTAAATAAAAGCATTGATCTATGAATGAGAAGTATATATAAAATCAAAACTGACCCGGTTTACTAGGGGTATTACATTTTGTCTATTATTATAACAATTGTAATATTATGGTAAGAAATAAATTAAAATACATAATAGAAATAAAATAAATAGAAAATACAAACAAAAAAAATAACATCAAACAATTTTCAGTGTTATTAGATTATTAGTGTTTCTAAAGATTATTTTTAAAGAGGCACATAACTGCTGGCAAAATTGCTTTTTAATAAAACTTTTCATAAAAGAAATGCGAAATTGAAATGGATGCTACCTGACAAAGAGAAAACAGAGAAAAAAGGCTGTTGTCTACCCTTTTGCCAAATAGGTTGGAAAACTTCAACACCCATAATGCACTGGGCAAGGCCACTCCCACCAGTCTGCTATGGATACACTTGACCAGTCTCAAATACCGCCTTGCTTTAGTAGGAAATACTTCTTTTGCAAATGCAAACTTTTAGTCATAATGGTGTCGACTTGTATTGTTCCCAGGTGCAAGAATTCAAAGAGTAAACGTTTGGAATTTTCGGTAGCGAGTTATTTTCATTTTCCAGTGAAGGATCCAGCTTGTTATAGGCGGTAGCTTAAGGCTGC